>NW_021137605.1:0-2701 GCF_004193835.3 Ostrinia furnacalis | reverse complement strand
TTTTTAACCGACCGTTGCCAACTACTCGAAAAATGTCACCTTTCAGTTTTAATTTCACTTTACAAAATTCGACAACCGTCATTCAGGACTGATTTTTCGCAGGCAACCCTATACCACCGTGTTCATAATGAAATAATCTTTATTTTCATTTAAATTTGATTAAATTATCAGACCGGTGCAAAATGCTCTATCAATTTACCTGTTTATACCTGGCAACCCGAGAGTTATGACTGGAAAAGAATAGGCAACCTAACGTTTGCATATTCTATGGGCTTCATACTTTCGATTGGTATGGAGTTTGTTTAATAGTCAAACCGATGAAATTTTTAAAAAAATATCTATTTTTAATTATTAATTAATCATATCCTGGACTGAAATTTATTAGGCAACCCTTAAGCAATATAATTATTGACATGTTAAATTGAATATAAAATATGTTTCATCAAATAAGCATCTCGGTGAAGGTCGTTGTATAGCGGGATCTTAGACTAATACAACATTCTGAACTAGTTCATACTTTGATAGATAAAAAGTTTTAAAGCCATTCCTAAGAGAAATCAAAAATTTTACTACAAAAAATTTGTTTTCTATTCCTAGCGGCAGTTTCTTCTTTCTTGCTTAAAAGGCTATTATTGTTTGGATTTGTAGAAAAACTGTCTAGACTTAGTATTTCCCACGTGAAGCATTATCATCAATCTCAATCCTAGCACTACTAGACACAACATTACACTGATAACATCTGACGGATGTTGTCTTTGGCCCAGTTCCAAAACTCTTAAGAGAGATGATAACTGATGGCACCAGAGATTTACAGCGGCGACGTGTTAAGAAACGTCGTAGGGGAATTTGCCTAAACACACCCTTGGGGGCGATCGCGGAAATGCACGTCATATGAGATGTGCGAATTAAATTAGCGATATATTGCCATGGGTATGGTGGAAGTGATATTCGATTTTAGTCTGTGTTATCTTAAGTTTAAATGGCATACAACTGATTTGTCAGTACCATCGTAGCGATCTACAGGTAGGTGTTATTGTGTACGAGTAGGTACGTGTCAATTATTTTTTAAACGAATGAGACCCATTAACGGCACCAAATTCTTACACTGAAAAAAATGTTTGGTTACTGCTTACACAACAAAAGTGACCACCGAACTAAGTGTTAACTAACCAAACCAAAATTATTTGTTTAATTTACACAACATTTTGTTCCTCATTACCAAAGTGTTCGGTGGTCACTTTTGTTGTGTAAGCAGTAACCAAACATTTTTTTCAGTGTATAAGCTCTTTAGGCTTCCTGTTTCGGATCCATTACTATTCTTAGATGTAAGACAGATTATTGCATCAAGACAGTCAAATGATTATTGTGTCGATAAGATTACAAAATAGGTTTTCGCTAAATCTCCGAAACATTAGGGACATTTATCACTTATAACAGTTTGTGGGGTATTGGATGTGTTTGTGTATGGGATAGGTGATGGTGTTTTCAAATTGATGGGTTACCAATTTACAATAACAAATTGAAAATGACAATATGACAATCTAAAAAGATCTTAAAATACCTATGCATTTTGAATATGAACGAATAATTTAGATATTTAAACATAGCTTTTTTCTTATACAATCTACTTTGAAATCACTTCAACGCTCTAGAGTTTCTAACGTGAAAAGTAGTAGTTAGTATTGATTACTGACTTTGATCATTGACTTTCGCTGCTAACTTTACTGTAAGGAGATAAAATAGAACGTGTTGTGGACATTCCAAAAACCTACTTAAGCAATGAATAGTATGAATTTTGCTTACAATGCAACGTGTCCTAAAACCGTCCTTTGTTACAATTGCTTCCTACAATGAAAGGTCGGACAAAAGACGTAATCATCAGCTTTTGTTTCAGCATTTTAAAATTGTGAGCACACCGTTCGTAAAAATGGGTCTTTATGAACTTATGCCAGAAGGTAATAAAGGTGCTGCGAAATTAAAAATACGTGCGGGGTTTTCTTTATTTGCTGTGGGACAATAGGCGTTTTGCATACGTATTCTTATTCATTTTCATTTTTATGAAGTATCTACTTATAGCTGCTGATGTATTACAGTTGTTACTTTATACGCGTAGATATACTGAACACACTCTTTTAATCATCTTTCGTTCGTTCTTTTTAGCCAAATGCTACTTCGTCTGACCTGTACGGCTAGCACGAAAAACTTTCGAGTTCAAATCGTTTGCGTACTCGAATCGCCATCAAAAGATTTAGTAAGAAAACTACAACAGCTCCCTTGTGAACGTGTCGTAAAGTGAACTTAGTATGAGATGTGGTTGCACGAAACTTATTTTGAGAATCAAAATTGACACTTTATCGTTGTTTCGAGCTCAGACTTTCGAATATTATGTTGGAATAAGGGTCTCTTCAATGACTAATTATTATTGAAATTACGGTTTTAACGTTTATTTAAAGTGACAGGTTTACAGACTGTATGCAACGAGATCAAATTGTCGAGTGTTAGAAACGTTCGATTTTAAGTTGACAGGAGGGCGGAGCGGCGCGAAGTTAGCTGCGATCTTCACTCTGGTTCCGCGCCTTTGACGTCATGAGTTGTTTTCTTGCGCCCATAGATGGCGCTAACATACCGCCAGCCTTGAAAGCTCATGATTGACTTTCAAAATGTAGTCCGGTAGTAGGTTCTTCGATCTTCGTTTAGTTTC